>NC_060182.1:31034216-31039216 GCF_021184085.1 Oncorhynchus gorbuscha | reverse complement strand
AATCACTTAGAATTCCAGAGCGGGGATGTATAACCAGTTTTCTTCCCAACTCTCATCAAGTCCACAAAGCCAGGCAGGGTAACTGCTAGGAAAGAATAGGCGACGCTCAAAAGATAGAAACCTTTTCAACACCAATTAGTCAATGCTTTACCTACTCTAAAGATTTTTAGCAAAACAGTTTATCACTAAATATGTATGTTTTACTTCTGTTAAACATTGAACGTGTGCAACAAAAAATAAAAATATGTTTAATTGCGTGTGTTATTGTATTGCCTCTAATGGAGGTAAAATGATTAAATGATACAATGAGGATTCGTCCACATGTTATTCACAATGATTGGGGGACAAGCTACAGCATATTACCAGTAAAACCATGTGTAATGTGGGCAGGTAGCTTAGCGGTTTGAGTGTTTGGCCAGTAACCAAAAGGTCGCTGGTTCGAATTCCCGAGCTGACAAGGTGAAAAATCTGTCGATGTGTACTTGTGCAAGGCACCTAACCCTAATTTGCTCCAGGGATGCTCTTCTACTATGGCTGACCCTGTAAAACAACATATTTCACTGCACCTACCTGGTGTATGTGACCATAAAACATCTATTCAAACTTGGGATTTTGTGGCTAATTGAGCTAAAACTGTAATTCTGGTCAGAGATTATGCATGTATGAGGGAAGGTTTAAAATATATATACTTTCTTGGTTGCCAAAGTACTGGAGCTTATCTTTAATGTGTTATTGCATTGTCTCTAAGTTAGGTAAAACTTTTAAATGATTCAATGATGATTCAACCACTTGATACTCACGTCCAGAGGGGGATTAGCTACAGCACATTACCAATAAAACCATGTGTAATGCAGAAATACAAGGACAAGCTTTTGTCACATTTTGTTGTGTTTTCGCCTGATTTTCAAATGGATTGATATTTTGTGTCATTGGCCTACACGCAATACCACATAAATTCAGTAGTAAAAGTTTGCTTATCAAGTCACAGAATAAGTTGTGTGGATTTACTCTGTGTGCAATAATAGTGTTTAACAGGATTTTTTAAGACTATCTCGTCTATGTAAGGTCCTCCAGTCAAGCAGTGAATTTCAAACACAGATCCTACAACAAAGACCAGGGAGGTTTTCCAATGCCTCGCAAAGTAGGGCACCTATTGACATACTTTTTGCAATAAGGCCCTAAGGTCAAACTGCAAAAAATTAGCAAAGAAATGAACTTCATGTTCTGAATAAAAAGCATTATATTTGGGGAAGATCCAACACAACACAACACATCACTGAGTACCACTCTTCATATTTTCAAGCATGGTGGTGACTGCATCATGTTATGGGTATGCTTATCACTGGCAAAAACTAGGGAGTTTTTTCTTTGGATAAAAAGTGGCCTAGTTACAGTTTTGACTTAAAATCATCTTGAAAAATATATGGCAAGACCTGAACATGTCTGTCTAGCAATGATCAACAACCAACTTGACAGAGCTTGAAGATTTTTTTCAAGAATAACGTGCAAATATTGTACAATCCAGGAGTGCAACGCTCTTAGAGACTTACCCAGAAAAACTCACAGCTGTAATCACGGCCCAGATGATTCTAACACGTATCAACTCACTGGTGTGAATACTTAAATGAGGTATTTCTGTATTTAATTTTCAATACATTCACAAAGAATCCCCTCCCAAAAAAGCACTTTGTCATTATGGGGTATTTTGTGTAGATCAGTGAGAGAGAAAAATGCATTTAATCCATTTAGAAATCAGGCTGTAACAAAAGACAATGTGGAATAAGTCAAGGGGTAGGAATACTTTCTGAAGACACTGTATATCTAAGGGATTGATGGAAGCCTGAAGAGGCAGCAGGCCCATAACCACATATACTCCAGTTACACACCTGCATGCAAGGCAAGAGCTCATCCACAGCATAGCAACTGATCCACACACAAATAAATGGGCTCTGCTAAATGACTTGGAAAATAACCCTGTTTCAGACTATGCATGTTGTGTGTGTGTGTGTGTGTGTGTGTGTGTGTGTGTGTGTGTGTGTGTGTGTGTGTGTGTGTGTGTGTGTGTGTGTGTGTGTGTGTGTGTGTGTGTGTGTGTGTGTGTGTGTGTGTGTGTGTGTGTGTGTGTGTGTGTGTGTGTGTCAGGGAAGAGAGAGCGAGAGAGAGAGAGAGAATCTGGTGTAACAAAGCAAGGCAGACAACGGCCCCCTCAAGCCTGTACATGTTTATCAGTCTACGGAGGCACTTTGCTACTTTTAGTTCTGTAAGGGCATGAGAAATAGATATGAGTCGTTGTTGACTGCCCATGGCATGTTTACTGTGTTGATACGTCAAATTGTAGTTGATCTACTGTTCATGTTAGCGGGTCAGAAAGAACAGAGTGATTTAATTCACCACCAACACATCACTCTATCCTATCACCAATGAGCATTTTGTAAACAGACGATAATACCTAAAGAGACAGGACTCACAGACAGAAGAGAGAGAGAGAGACATCTGTCAACCCATAACCTGTCTATGAAATATGAGAAGTTATATCATATCACCCTTGCTATTCTCATTCATGGTCAACACGCAGCAGCAAACAACATCAAAGGTTCACATGTTTGATGATGTTCAAATAAAATGTTTCTGTCTGAGGAGAAGCCAGGTTCGACTTGAGGTTTTGGAGCAGGGCGAGAGAGACTGTGGGAGAGAGGGGAGAAGGGAGAGAGGGGGAGAAGGTAGAGAGGTGGAGAAGGGAGAGAGGGGGAGAAGGAGAAGGGAGAGGGGGAGAAGGGAGAGAGGGGGAGAAGGGAGAAGGGAGAGAGCGGGAGAAGGGAGAGAGGGGGAGAAGGGAGAGACGGGGAGAAGGGAGAGAGGGGGAGAAGGGAGAGAGGGAGAAGGGAGAGAGGGAGAGAGAGAGAGGGAGAGAGGGGGAGAAGGGAGAGAGGGGGAGAAGGGAGAGGGGGGAGAAGGGAGAGGGGAGAAGGGAGAGAGGGGGAGAAGGGAGAGAGGGAGAAGGGAGAGAGGGGGAGAAGGGAGAGAGGGGGAGAAGGGAGAGAGGTGGGGAAGGGAGAGAGGGGGAGAAGGGAGAAGGGAGAGAGGGGAGAAGGGAGAGAGGGGGAGAAGGTAGAGAGAGGGGAGAGAGAGAGAGGGAGAGAGGGGGAGAAGGGAGAGAGGGGAGAAGGGAGAGAGGGGAGAAGGGAGAGAGGGGGAGAAGGGAGAGAGGGGGAGAAGGGAGAGAGGGGGAGAAGGGAGAGAGGGGAGAAGGGAGAGAGGGGGAGAAGGAGAGAGGGAGAAGGTAGAGAGGGGGAGAAGGGAGAGAGGGGGAGAAGGGAGAGAGGTGGGGAAGGGAGAGAGGGGGAGAAGGGAGAAGGGAGAGAGGGGAGAAGGGAGAGAGGGGGAGAAGGTAGAGAGGGGGAGAAGGGAGAGAGGGGGAGAAGGGAGAGAGGGGGAGAAGGGAGAAGGGAGAGGGGAGAAGGGAGAGAGGGGGAGAAGGGAGAGAGGGGGAGAAGGGAGAGGGGGAGAAGGGAGAGAGGAAGGGAGAGAGGGGGAGAAGGGAGAGAGGGGGAGAAGGGAGAGAGGGGGAGAAGGGAGAGACGGGGAGAAGGGAGAGAGGGGGAGAAGGGAGAGAGGGAGAAGGGAGTGAGGGGAGAGAGGAGAGAAGGGAGAGTGGGGAGAAGGGAGAGAGGGGGAGAAGGGAGAGAGGGGAGAAGGGAGAGAGGGGAGAGGGGAGAAGGGAGAGAGGGAGAGGAGAGGGAGAGCCGAGAGAGGGGAGAAGGGAGAAAGGGGGAGAAGGGAGAGAGGGGGAGAAGGGAGAGAGGTGGGGAAGGGAGAGAGGGGGAGAAGGGAGAAGGGAGAGAGGGGAGAAGGGAGAGGGGGGAGAAGGTAGAGAGAGGGGAGAGAGAGAGAGGGAGAGAGGGGGAGAAGGGAGAGGGGGAGAAGGGAGAGAGGAGAGGGGAGAGAGGGGGAGAAGGGAGAGAGGGGGAGAAGGGAGAGAGGGGGAGAAGGGAGAGAGGGGGAGAAGGTAGAGAGGGGGAGAAGGGAGAGAGGGGGAGAAGGGAGAGAGGTGGGGAAGGGAGAGAGGGGGAGAAGGGAGAAGGGAGAGAGGGGAGAAGGGAGAGAGGGGGAGAAGGTAGAGAGGGGGAGAAGGGAGAGAGGGGAGAAGGGAGAGAGGGGGAGAAGGGAGAAGGGAGAGAGGGGGAGAAGGGAGAGAGGGGAGAAGGGAGAGAGGGGGAGAAGGGAGAGAGGGGGAGAAGGGAGAGAGGTGGGGAAGGGAGAGAGGGGGAGAAGGGAGAAGGGAGAGAGGGGGAGAAGGGAGAGAGGGGGAGAAGGGAGAGACGGGGAGAAGGGAGAGAGGGGGAGAAGGAGAGAGGGGAGAAGGGAGTGAGGGGAGAGAGGGAGAGAAGGGAGAGTGGGGAGAAGGGAGAGAGGGGGAGAAGGGAGAGAGGGGAGAAGGGAGAGAGGGGAGAGGGGAGAAGGGAGAGAGGGGAGAGGGGAGAGAGGGAGAGCCGAGAGAGGGAGAAGGGAGAAAGGGGGAGAAGGGAGAGAGGGGAGAGGGGAGAGAGGGGATAAGGGAGAGAGGGGGAGAAGGGAGAGAGGGGAGAGGGGAGAGAGGGGGAGAAGGGAGAGAGGGGGAGAAGGGAGAGGAGACAGGTGAGAAGGGAGAAAGGGGAGAAGGGTGAGGAGAGAGGTGAGAGGGTGGCTATGCTAAGCAGCAGAGCAGAATTACTTTCCCTTAATTTTGTAGCCTTTTAAGTTGAATGTGTGCTCCAAGGGGCTAATATGAATGGCACCCTGGTGTAATATTAAACCATGAGAAAGTATGGTCCACTGACAGCTCACTCAGAGCCCTGAACCCAAGGTCAAGCTCTTCATCAATTTACTCTTTTGACCCAGACTTGTTGAAAAAAAGGGGGGCTTTTTTTGCATGTGGAAAACAGAAGGCGTGAGAGTTTCATCCTGCTATGTGGGACCAGGAAACGTCTGCCAGAAGTGAACTACAGTAGTAGTCTAAACAT